>NC_068938.1:175685139-175704275 GCF_016801865.2 Culex pipiens pallens | reverse complement strand
CGACGTCGTCGTGCTATCTTGTCGCACCCGCCATTTTGACGTTCCGAGAAAAACGCGTTTTAATGTTTGACCTTGAATTTTCATAAACGAGAGCACGCAATGTAAACAATAACAAACACTTTTTGTTTGGCTCACCATTCTGTGCATTGTCCCAAAGTTTGGTTGAAGTTGGTTGCTGGAGTCCCGAGTTATAATTACAAATGTTTACGGTAGTCTAGCTTGTACGTGCGACAAACGCATCCTGACTTTCCTGGCCTGAAATCCCTTTGGCCTTTTGTCGCACTTACATCAATTTTCATGGAGTGACAAGATAGCACGACAAGATTGAAACTACTTTAATATGTAAAGTGACAAAAATGCACGGAGTTTTTTCGGTTTTTGTTGAATATCTCAGGATTGAAATCGAATTTTGGGGATCTGTGAAGGTCAAAAGGTGAGGCATAGTGAGCTGCACAAAATGGCGTTCTTAACTCAACTTGGCCCAAAATGCACGTACGACAAGTTAGCACGATGGCGACGATTTGCAATTCAGAGATTTGGAGAACCGTTCAACTGAGATTAGTTTCGATTTTGCTAGCTGAGTGCTCTATTAGGGAGCAGTTCTCTAGGATTTCGGTCATTCGATTTTTTTTGTATTTTTTAATCCGACTGATACTTTTTTGGTGCCTTCGGTATGCCCAAAGAAGCCATTTTGCATCATTAGTTTGTCCATATAATTTTCCATACAAATTCGGCAGCTGTCCATACAAAAATGATGTATGAAAATTCAAAAATCTGTATCTTTTGAAGGAATTTTTTGATCGATTTGGTGTCTTCGGCAAAGTTGTAGGTATGGATACGGACTACACTGGAAAAAATAATACACGGTAAAAAAAAATTTGGTGATTTTTTTATTTAACTTTTTATCACTAAAACTTGATTTACAAAAAAACACTATTTTTAATTTTTTTTATTTTTTGATATGTTTTAGAAGGCATAAAATGCCAACTTTTCAGAAATTTCCAGGTTGTGCAAAAAATCACTGACCGAGTTATGAATTTTTTAATCAATACTGATTTTTTCAAAAAATCGAAATTTTGGTCGTAAAAATTTTTCAACTTCATTTTTCGATGTAAAATCAAATTTGCAATCAAAAAGTACTTTACTGAAATTTTGATAAAGTGCACCGTTTTCAAGTTATAGCCATATTTAAGTGACTTTTTTGAAAATAGTCGCAGTTTTTCATTTTTTTAAATTAGTGCACATGTTTGCCCAGTTTTGAAAAAAATATTTTTGAAAAGCTGAGAAAATTCTCTATATTTTGCTTATTTGGACTTTGTTGATACGACCTTTAGTTGCTGAGATATTGCAATGCAAAGGTTTAAAAACAGGAAAATTGATGTTTTCTAAGTTTCACCCAAACAACCCACCATTTTCTATCGTCAATATCTCAGCAACTAATGGTCCGATTTTCAATGTTAATACATGAAACATTTGTGAAATTTTCCGATCTCTTCGAAAAAAATATTTTTGGAATTTTCAAATCAAGACTAACATTTCACAAAGGCCAAACATTCAATATTACGCCCTTTTAAAATGTTTGTCTTGATTTGAAAATTCCAAAAATATTTTTTTCGAAAAGATCGGAAAATTTCACAATTGTTTCATATATTAACATTGAAAATCGGACCATTAGTTGCTGAGATATTGACGATAGAAAATGGTGGGTTGTTTGGGTGAAACTTAGAAAACATCAATTTTCCTGTTTTTAAACCTTTGCATTGCAATATCTCAGCAACTAAAGGTCGTATCAACATAGTCCGAATAAGCAAAATATAGAGAATTTTCTCAGCTTTTCAAAAATATTTTTTTCAAAACTGGGCAAACATGTGCACTAATTTAAAAAAATGAAAAACTGCGACTATTTTCAAAAAAGTCACTTAAATATGGCTATAACTTGAAAACGGTGCACTTTATCAAAATTTTAGTAAAGTACTTTTTGATTGCAAATTTGATTTTTCATCGAAAAATGAAGTTGAAAAATTTTTACGACCAAAATTTCGATTTTTTGAAAAAATCAGTATTGATTAAAAAATTCATAACTCGGTCAGTGATTTTTTGCACAACCTGGAAATTTCTGAAAAGTTGGCATTTTATGCCTTCTAAAACATATCAAAAAATAAAAAAAATTAAAAATAGTGTTTTTTTGTAAATCAAGTTTTAGTGATAAAAAGTTAAATAAAAAAATCACCAAATTTTTTTTTACCGTGTATTATTTTTTCCAGTGTAGTCCGTATCCATACCTACAACTTTGCCGAAGACACCAAATCGATCAAAAAATTCCTTCAAAAGATACAGATTTTTGAATTTTCATACATCATTTTTGTATGGACAGCTGCCGAATTTGTATGGAAAATTATATGGACAAACTAATGATGCAAAATGGCTTCTTTGGGCATACCGAAGGCACCAAAAAAGTTTCAGCCGGATTAAAAAATACAAAAATTAAAATTGAAGAAAAAAGACCGATTTCGTAGAGAATTGCTCAGTGGAAAATATTAAAAAAAACGAAATCTTTAAATTATTTGTAATTTTAAATAAATATTTCTCTTTGTCTTCTGAACAATCAAAATTTATTTTCTCATTTTTTTTAAATAATTGTTTTGAAGAAAGAGTGTTAGAAAATATAACCAAATCTATAAGAGTTTGCATTATTTGTATTCATTTCGTTAAGAAATCCACTCTTTTTGATTTCCCAAACCACCTGGATTTCATCTGAAAACTTTGTATAATTTGTCCGTCCCACCAATACAATTGCTTCCAATCTTTACCATAAATCTCAAACTTTTATTACTGGAATCCTCATCAACAAAAAGAGAAGGATAAAAAAAAACGTTGACGATCCTTTCATCCCCCGTTGCAATCGTTCACGCATCAGAAAGCAAAAATTTGGCTCGGCCGTCCGATGCTCGTCAAATAAAAGGAAAATTTTATTGCATCGTTTTGATGAGCCAACATCCCCGCAACTAGCTCTGAAGCAGGGGAAAAAAGTAGTATAAAATTATTGTAAAAATTTTTATTGCTTGCAAAAGGGATCCGTGCGCAGGCACAATAGGCAATTGTACATAAGCCAAGAATTGTGATGTTTTTCCATTTTCAAATCACCGCCGTCATCATCGTCGTTATCCTTGGGACAAGTTCTCTTTTTTTTTTGTCTCATTTTGGTTTTTCTTTGGCAGGATTTTTTTTGTTTGTTTTGTATATTTTTTTTTTTCGTTTCATTTTTGACCCATTTAGGTTTTTCTAAATATATTTTTGTTCGGTTTAAGTAATCTTTTTGTTCAATTTTAGTCTCTTTGTGCTGTTTTTGTTTTTAATTTGTTCCATTCATTTTTTATTTTGTTTTTTCAATTTTTGTTCAATTTTTGTACATTTTTCGTTCAATTTTTGTTCAATTAAACATCAATTTTTGTTCAATTTTTGTAAAAAATTTAATTAAGTAAACATCGATTTCTGTTGAATATTTTTAAAAATTTTGGAGAATTTTTGTAATTTGGTTGTATTTTTTGTATTTTTTTCCGTTTATTTTTTTTATTTTCTTATGAGGCCAATGCAAATATTTTTTGAAGTTTATGCACCTCGACTTTAATCAAATTTGGAGGGGGGGGGGGGGGGGTATAAAAAAGCTAAAAATTTGAATAACAGGCCACGGTGTCAACATTTGAATGAAAAAGTGTTTTAAAATGCATCATACACCTGTCCAGTTGTTTTGCAATAATAGATTTCCAAAATTTATAAATACTGACGAAAATTTTATTTTTGCGAGAAAAAAAAGTTTTGCGGTACTATACATTGAAATTTCATAAAAGTTCGAAATATTTTTAAACGAGTCCGAACATGTTAAATATGATTTACAATGCAAAAAAGGCATTTAAGATTATTCTCAGTTGATAAAACTTCAATTTCCATTGAAATTTAGATTTTTTTTGTTTTAAAAATTATTTTGTAAATTTAACTAAATACAAAAAATAAATGTTTTGGAGAATTTTTGTAAATTGTCTGGTTTTTTTTTGTATTTTTTTTCCATTTAATTTTTTTTTAATTTTAATTTTCATATGAATGAAAAAAGTGTTTTAAAATGCATCATACACCTGCCCAGTTGTTTTGCAATAATAGATTTCCAAAATTTATAAATACTGACGAAAATTTTATTTTTGCGAGAAAAAAAAAGTTTTGCGGTACTATACATTGAAATTTCATAAAAGTTCGAAATATTTTTAAACGAGTCCGAACATGTTAAATATGATTAACAATGCAAAAAAGGCATTTAAGATTATTCTCAGTTGATAAAACTTCAATTTCCATTGAAATTTTGATTTTTTATTGTTTTAAAAATTATTTTGTAAATTTAACTAAATTTAACTAAATTTGTTTGAATGTTTTGTTAAAATTTTGTAACATTTTTGTTCAATTTTTGTTTTGTTTTGATCAATTTTTGTAATTTTTTTTGGCTTTTAAATAATTTTTTTCTATTTTAAAATTTTTTACGCAGATTTTTATTTTTTTTTTTCGTAATTTTATTGAATTTTTTGTATTTTTTTGTGATTTTTTGTAGTTTTTTGTATTTTTTTTTTTGAATTTTTGAGAAAGTTTTTGTATTTTTTTTGTTATATTTTTTGTTAATTTTTATTTAGTTTAACATCGATTTTCGTTCAATTATTATTAAATTTTTGTAAATTTTTTTTTAATTTTTATGAAAGTTTTGTTAATTTTTGTATTTTTTTGTTGAATTTATGTTTATTTTTTTTATTTTCTGTAATTTTTTTCTTAATTTCTCAATTTTTGATATATGTTTTTGTAGATTTTATGTATTTTTTGTAATTTTTTGGTATTTTATTTTATTTTTTTGTGTTTTTTGTGTTATTTTTTTTTCTTTTTTGCTTTTTTTTGGAATATTTTTTTGTAATTTTTCTTCAATTTTTGTTAAATTTTTTTTGGAAATTTTTGTTTAACTTTTAGGATGGTTCTGCTATTATTTTTTTCAAATCTTTTTGTTGTATATAAATTTATTTTTTATTTAATTTTTGTTCAATATTTGTTTCATTTTCATAAATTTTTGTTTTTAAGCTTTTATTTTTTAAATTTTTTTTCTATTTTTAGTTGAATTTTTGTTCTTTTTTGGTTCCATTATTTTTCTATTTAAGTTCTTTTTTGGTTAAATTTTTGTTCAGTTTTGTTCAGTTTTAGTTCAATTTGCGTTCAATTTTTGATAAATTTTTGTTCAATTTTTATTTAATTTTTGTTCAATTTTTGACCGATTTTTGTTCAATTTTTGTTAAATTTCTGTTAAGTTTTTATTCAATTTTTGTTCTTGTTTTTTTAATAAATATTTTTTTCTATTCTTTTATTTATTCCTGGTATATTTTTGTTCTTTTTTTCATTTTATTTATGTTCCTTACAATTTTCTTGAGAATAACCCAAGATCTCTCCTCCCCTCTCGGTACACGTCGGATTTAATTGTCCTTTCTGGCCGCACGGAAATGGCTGCAGGGAATGAAACTCTCCCGGGAGAAGTCGTCATTTTCATTGAAAGGAATTACTGCCAAGGATCAGCCGCGCAAGGGATGAGCCATTCAAACTGCTAGCTCGGGTGAAGGAGGAAAAAGGAGTTGAGGTGTGCTATAAAATTTGCCCATAATTATTTGCAGGATTTTTTCCTGCTTCTATCTGGCTTGGATTTCACCAAGCCAGATGATAATGGGCGCCGGCCCAAAGTAGTAAAACATTTTTCAGAAACGATTCTTCTCCTCAGTATAAAGCGGAAAATCGGATTACTTTTGTTGCTCGGAAAAAAGGTTTTCTTGAGATTGTGCCATATATTTTATCGGATTGAAGTTTACGAGTTTTCCGAGCAGCATTCTGAGATTCGCGATTCATTTTATCCCGCGTGAGATCCATCAGCGACGTGCAGCGATTTGTGCAGCTGCAGATTTTGTTTTGCATTTGCGTGCCTTCTGCAGTATATCAAGTAGAATGGCATTTATAGCCTTTTTTGCTCTTGACGAAAGCGTTCTCTATTCTCAGGCTCTCATGACAGATTAAGACCAAATGTGTCAGCGGTAGGGCAAAAAATAATATTGTGTAGCATTCTTCATAAAAGTTAATTATATTCAATTATTGAAATTATTTTTATCTTGATTTTTAAAATGTATCACGAAATTTGAGTCCAACTGAAAAATCCACAAAAACTGACCAATTACCCTAATAGAAGGGCAGGTCAGTTCCTCACAATACAAAAACTCAGCAATGCATCACTGGGGATCAAAAGTGGGGAAGCTGCCCCTTCCTTCCCCCAAAAGAACGAAACCGAAAGCCTGGTAGCACTGGTGGCGAGAAATTCCTAAGGTGTCCTATTAATAGTGCTTATTTTTGCCATTTTCTGCCAACCGCGGCAAATCTCTCAGCTGTCAGCGCGCGCGCGACCTGCCAATGGCCAACTCTAGTGGCCAACGGGGTGGCACAGTTGTGCAACGATAAATAACGTGCGAATGGCCAATGATATACGAGTCGGTTGTAAACAAGCAAAGTATTGGTCGATTCTGGCAGAACTGACCACAAAATGGTCCACGAGGATTTCTTAATGAAAAAGCAACATTTTTTTTTTCTTAAAATGTTAATATATTTTAAACGTCAATATCAATCGATCCAAGAGAAACTCACACCAAAAAAACGTCATCGTATTCTATTTAGTTTATGTTACGGAACAACGATAATGACAGGTGTGACACGTGTCCCTCCTTTTAGTCGAAAATAAAATCGAAGCCCACCGATAACAGCTCCAGCGAACGACCAAAACTGATGGAAGCATTTTTTATAGAGTCAAACTTTTGAAAGGGCGGAAATAAAATTTAAATAAATGGCCAAACTTTCAATGCCTCCCAGTGCGCCGTTTACGGGAATAGCCAATTGGTCCTGAGGGATGTGTGGGGTGAAACGGAACAGTCTGAAATAATTTTGTTGGAAGTTTACATACTAAAAAAATTGCAAATTAATAATCTTGCAACTTTCCCAATTATAATCTCTTACAGTCGTGAATTTGGACATTAATATATTATTGGGTAATTCTCTATCAACTCACACGAAATCGGGAAAAGACTCTTTTCCGATTTGCGTGAAACTTTGACCTAAGAGGTAAATTTTGCCTCTGATCACAAATCCGAGGCCCATTTTTTGATGTCTCGTGACGGAGGGGTGGTACGACTCCTTCCATTTTTGAACATGTGAAACAAAGATGTATTTCAATACTTTGCAGCCTGAAAAGGTGATGAGATGGAAATTCGGTGTCAGAAGACTTTAATGTTAAATTGGACGCTCAATTTGGTGACATACTCAAAATTCTAAAAAAAAACAGATTTTTATTGAAAAAAAAACACTTAAAAAGTTTTTGAAACTATGCCATTTTGCATTGCATTGTTTAACATGCCTTTTTAAGGGAAATTTAACGTACTTTTCGAATCACAGGACAGAAGGGTTATTTTTTTCATTTAGAACAAAATTATTCATTTTAATATTTCGTGTTTTCAACAAAGTTGTAGTGCAGAAAATTATAAAAAAATAAATATATATAAACATAAGGGGTTTGCTTACAATCATCGAGAGTTATCTGTAACAAAAAATGGCAGTGTTTTTAAAACCTTGTTTGTATTTATTCGATGAAATATACGTTTTTTGGGAGTTTGAGTACGCCACACGAAATTTTATTTCAAGCTTCATCCGAGTCATAGTGCGAGTCATTAATTTTATAACAAAAATTTTGTTCGGTTTTTTTAACTCTACATTATTTAAATAATCTGAATAAACTGAATAACTCGCCAGTAATGGGATTCTACTCAAGATTTATTAGCTATCCTCATCATCATAATATTTATAAATTTCAATCAATCTTTAAAATGATTAAGTTCATTAAAAAAAATATATTAAAAAAATCACAAATTTCAAAAAAAGCATGCTACAAATCCGTATCCAAATAAACAAATATATATAAAAAGGCCTTAAAGTGTTTTTGAACATCGCTATAATGTATATCGTTTCGTTTTGAACGCAAATGAAAGATCTATAGTTGAGCTTTTTAAGAAATCAATTTGAAGCTCATAGAACCAAGCCTTCGAAAAGGTCGTTTGAAAATTTCAAATTCCGTTTTGACCGTGATTCTGTTTATCGGATCAATTTAAGTTGAAATGATATTCGGGGTTTTTTAAAATCTATTTTTATTCTAAAGGTGTATTTTTGTTTTCTAATTGTTTCTGACCTGTGGGCTAAAGATGCTCTAAAAAAAAGTAAAAAAATCAACATAGTTTTTATTTTTATGCGATTGCACAAGAATGTTCATAGGAAATATAAATCTTTAGCATTTTTTCTGTTTTTTAAGAATTCAAAATAAATTATAAGATCCTTTTAAATGTAAACCGGAATTTCCAAAATATTCAGATATTTCTCTCTAAAAGTTGATTTTTTTCTACTAATTGTTTCTGATTTGCGGGCTATAAACAAATCTAAAAAATCCTATAATTGATGAACAGAAATCGTAGTCCTTAATGTTTACAGAATCCAATGCTCATGTTTCTTCATAAAAATATAAATGTTACATTTTTCGAATTTTCTATACTTTTCAAAAATCAAATTTTATTTTGAAAATTCATAACATGACAAAAAAGCGTCCGTCATTGCGCATGAAATAGCACTTTTTGTCCAGTAAAATTTTGAATAAATATATTTTTAAACGAAAGATTGTCAAAATCGCTATTGTGTGATAAAAAGTTAATAAAGAAATGATAATTTTTCCATGTACCTATTTTTTCAAATAGTTCTAATCATAATCTATAACTTTGCTAATGACACTAAATCAATCAGAAAATCTCTTCTCAAGATACAGATTTTCGAATAATTGCATATTAGGGGAAATATACCATTTCCAATCAAACACCTATCTTCGTCATATGGAGAGTTTGTTGCTCGACTGAAGCTCCAAAAATACTATTTAGGCTATAAACTTACCAGCAACAGCACCGCCTTGAGTAAGCACGCAAATTTGTGCCATTTACTGGCCAAAAAGATCAAATTTAATGCACTTTTGATCATAATTTCTATTTTGCGAGACCATTTCTCATCATTTTGTTGGCACACACAGTGACACACGCGAAAAACCCTCAAACGCTTAATGAATATCGCCAAAATCAACTTTTCACTTTCGCTTACTTTTTCACGGCGCTTTCGATACAAAACTGCCTCAACTTTCGGCAACATGTTCTTTTGCACATTAGTTAGTCACTCACTTGAAAATTAAAAAAAAAAACGTTTGTATTTTGACTACCCATTCTAGAAAAATGAAAACTGAGCAAGAAGCGAAGGCAAACAAAGAACAAAGGGTGGCCACCAACACCACCACGGCGCCTGTTGGAGTGTGCCAGTGATGTCAGGAAATTTTCTCTTTAAATGCTACTTTTCGTGAGTGTTCGCTTAAAATTTCATCAATTTTGGCAGCACTAAGCAGACCCAAATGAGCGCTGGAAGTGAAAAAAACTAAGCTGAAAATAGAAAAATGGGCGTTGCTCAATGCGTTCTCGTTTGATTAGAATACATTTTGTAAATATTTTTTACAAATGCTAGTAAAAGGAATAGAATAACTTTTAGGAAAAGTGAAAATAATCAGAAATGTTCACAAAAAGTTGCTCAACCCGTTGGTGTACTTGGTTGTAGTAAATTTCAAGGAACACTCCACACCCAAAATTAAAGAACGAGGGGATAGTCCTCACGAAAAGAAACGTGAGGAAAGTGCTATTTTGCGAGAGTATAGTCCTCTCGCGTGTTCATTCGTTCATTGGAACAGTTCATCCTATTGAGTGACTTATATGGACAAATGACCGCCACTTAGTCATCGAACCATGGTAGCCCATACGGCAAAGGCACGGTTCAATATGCCGAAGGTATTCGGTTCGAGTCTCGGTACCGGTACTTTTTTTTATGATGAACTTTTTTTGAAGATGAACCCATGAGTAAAGTACTCTCGGTAATTTCGGGATTTATCCTCTCAGTCCACACACAGTACCATTTTACTACCGAATCGTGCTCTTTATCCTCTCGTATGCCGATGCCCAGTTCTGGGTGCAGATAATCCAGCATAATTCAAACACGACCGCTTATTAGGCTTAAAATGGGTATATTTCCCCTAATATGGCTTATTTGGTTCTATGGAATCCATGGACAACATTTCATTCATAATCAAAATATACAAAAAATTAAAACAGATTTTTTTTGTGAAGGTGTACAGAACTGCTCAAGTGTTAGAATGTGTATTGTTTTTTAATAACTTATTTTAAAGTTCCAATTGAACCCACTGTCCCCACCTTCCAGCACCCTGCAATTGTTGCGCCGAGGACCTCCCAAAAAAAAAAAAGTCCACGACATTTTCCGCAACAACAACATCAACTTTGCTTGCTATCAATTTCTGGGAAAAACCTGTCGGGAAAACCGTCAACTTGGGTGCTACGCTTCCCGAAAAGGGGAACCTGTCATCAAGGGTTTGTTTGTTGATTTTTTTTCGGGTTGCTTTTTCCGAAGGGACCACGTTACCTTCGATGCAAATCGTGAAATAAAACAACCTCTCGATAAGGTTTGAGAGTACTGCGAATCGCGCGATTCTGTCGAATACAATAAATGTTTTTCTTTATTGAACGCAATTTCGAGCGAGCTAGGACTTTTGGAAAGGTGGGTGGGGTTAACTTTTTCACTTTCGGTTCAATTTTCCTTTATTTTCCCACTCCCGGAGGGGTTATCAAATCTATCAGCTGTTATGCAGATTGGCTGGAGTGTACTTTGGCAAACAAAACCAATTTATGGTGTTGCTTTCGCTTCTCGGAAATGCTATATAGAGAGAAAAAAACCACATCCACTCAAATCTAACTTAGTTAGCAGTTTAAGCTTGAAAAATGAACTTGGGAAATAAAATCGTTCCACCTTGTGCCGTGGAAGGGCAAACCCATCCCAGAGAGGCCACCCTCCACCCAGGAAATGCTTATTTATGGCAGCAAGGTTGATAAGAATCTCTGTTCTGCTACTGAGCTGGGCTAACTGTGCTGCGTTGGAGGTTGGTTCTTTGTTGGTCCCACGAGCCAGCAGTAGTTTCTAGCCTGAGTATTATTCGACCCACCTCCTCTCACAGCAATTTTGGAACAAAATTTGTATGCATAATGAGGGGGTCAAATTTCATACCAAATAAAAACCAAACTGGAACACAAACCACACAAAGCTCGCGACGCGCGACGACACATAGCAGCATTATGTGCTTTGTTTATAGGAGGCGTTGTGCTCTTTTGACGTAAACGTCATTTGAAGTTATTTGAAAAAAGTCGATTACAATTATATTTAAATATAAAATCTATTGCAACTTAATAAATTTCCAATAGATGATTAATTTTGGCAAGAAATTATGCAACCATAGTTATGCTACCGAACAAAAAGTTGACTTTTCCCCGAAAAACAAAAACAACGACGCAACACTTGGCTATGCCCGTCTTCTCCAGTGGGAATGGGAAAGGGACAGCCCGAGTAACCACCATCCAACGCCACCAGATAAGATCAAATGAATATTCGACTTTTATGTAAATTTTCTCCTCATCACACCCCAACACCCATATTGGACCGCTAGTACGGGGAGAAGGAAAGGTTTTTGGAACGGGAGGAAGTGGAGTGTATGAAAGGTGCTGTTGAAACATTTTTTTCTTCGGGTGGCGATCGGATGAAAAACAAATAACAATGGACTTAAGCACTTCTGGTTCAGGCTCACGAATTATTCGTGTTTGTGGAAATATATCGAGATAATGAGCATTTATCTGAAATTTTGCAAAAAAAAAACTGTTTGTATTTTTTGAATTTTTAATTAAGAAAAACTTTCCATTAATTCTTCTTTCAGTCCAAATAAGCCATTTTGCCTCACAGGTTTTTCCATAAAAGTTTCAATTTGAATTTCAAAAATCTGTATCTTGAGAGTGGGTTTCTGATCGATTTGGTGTCTCTAGAAAAAAAGAATGTTACGATTCAGACTATTGTGAAAAATTTCGGTACACGATTATTTTTACCAATTTTTTAAATTGTATTTTTCCCTAAAACAAAATAGACTTGTCAAACATAGCCTCCTTATTAAAAAAATGTTCATAGTGCAAATTTTTCATTAATTATGTATTTTTGAAAAAAGGTTATTTCTGGAAAGTATTAAAAACTTACCAAAAAAAAGCTTCCAACATTATTCATGGATGCATACATAAATTTGGAATCAAAAAATGCTTCTGTAACTTTGTGATAAAATGCAACATACAGTCCAGACTCGATTATCCAAAGGTCTCGGAAAAAAAATCACTTCGGATAATCGAATCTCAATTTGTTGTCATATTTTCCATACTCGAGCCTAAGTATGATGCCTAAACTACGCTAAAATGAATAAGAATTTGTCAATCTAAGATGACGGCCATGAAAAATTGTTAAAAATTCATTTTATTATTCAATAGGATATGAACTATTCCAAATTGACTAAAATGGGGTCGCAGAACTCGAATTTGATGATTAAAACAAGAAAAAGAAAAAAAAATCGTGATTCGAATATCCGAAGTCCCATACAAACCTTCGGATAATCAAGGCTTCCTAAAATCGAGTCTGGACTGCACTATATTTTTAAGGAAAATATTCAAAAACAAACTTCCTTTTTTTAAAAAAGTTAGTTTTTAAGCTGAAAAATTCTCTACAATTACTTTTTTGGACGTTGTTGGTCTTTCTTTAGGTTTCTCAGATAATACCTTGCAAATAAATAACTTTATGAAATAAAACAAGATTCAAATGTCATAAGGGTAAAATAATTAAATTTAAGCCCTGGTAAAATGTTTGTCGTGGTTTAAAAAATAAAAAAAAAATCTTTTTTTCAAAATATTGAGAAAATTTTACACAGGTTTAAATTTTTAACATTAAATATCGGATAAGCGTTATCCAAAAAATCATCGGTAAAAAATTGAGGGCTGAATGGATAGCACTTGGGGGAAATATACCTTTCTAATCTTTCTTTCTTTCTCTTCATCATATGAAGAGTTTGATGCTCGATTAAAGCTCCAAAAATACTATTTACACAGAAAAAAATACGATGGTAAATACGCATGCAAAAGCATGCACATCACCTTCGTCAAAAAAGACAGTTAATATTACACGCTGCATGTACAATTTTTGTAAACACAGACAAAATTGCAACCGACGGTACTGATATTTTTTGTGAGTGTTTGCATAAAATTGCATCAATTTTGCCAGCACTGAGCAGACCCAAATGAGCGCTGGAAGAAATAAGAACTAAGCTGAAAATAGGAAAATGGGCGTGGCCCAATGCACTCGACTGATAAGAATACATTTGGGAAATTTTTTTTTAAATTCTTGTATAAGGAATAGAATAAAATTTATTAAATGTGAAAATTAACAGAAATATTCACAAAAAATTGCTCTACTCGTTGGTGTACTTGGTTTTAGTAAATTTCAAGGAACACTCCAGATTATCCAGCATCATTCAAACACGACCGCTTATTAGGCTCAAAATGGGTATATTTCCCCTAGAAAAACTTTTTTTTTTTCGTTTTTCAAATTCTTTATGGGCCATACATCAGTAACCGTTTAAAAATTTAATTTGCTTAAAAAATAAAATTGTAGATATTTTCTCATCATCGTTTTTGGAGATGCACGAGAATAAACACTTTAAAAAACATGGTAAAAACGTTACTTAATCCACCTTGAGGTGGTTTAGACCTTCCTATCATTTGAATACTGATTTCATCTGATTGAAAAATACTGCAGACTTTTAGTCATGAAAACAAAGACACCGTCTTTGAAGAAAATGGCATCCCTCTACACAGAAAAATATGGTAATATTCATCAGGAAATGATGATAGAATTTATTTATGAAAATGAGTAACAAGTTGTGAGACCCTGGACTGGAACGAGCAGACAACATTCGTACAAAATTCGTTCGGAATTTGATTCTGAGTCGATAAGTTTAATTGAAGGTGGTCTTGGAAGTGAAATTACAAAGTTAATTATCCATGTGATTTGCCATGCCTTCAAAAAGCATTTATCATAACCAATACAGAAAACCACGCCGAAATTTTAAAAATTGGGAATTCGGACTATTGTCTTAAATTTTACAGACACAGCGGGCTAAAAGTATCAGTTTTTTTTTAAATTATAATAATCCACATCTCAACTTAGGATAGTAACTTCACACATGTAATGCTTAAACAACGAAATAAATGTAATGAAACAAACATTCTTAAGGTCAGCCATTACAGGGTTAAATTGGAGGCCCCAAATGGGGTCGATTACGCACCGATCGTAGATTTCCAAACCTGTGTGAGTGTGTGAAAAGTTTAGGCAAATTTTGACCCCGACTCCGAGAGCGGTGAAACCGAGTCCGAAACGAGAACACCACACCACGAAAGACAACAGTTAACAAAAATCAACAACAAAAAATATATCAAACGAACGAACGGACAACAACAAAAAAGCGACGGAAAGAAAAATTAGCCCCCCTGATAGTGCGTAATGTGAAATTTATACATTTAATGGAACCGTTTTCCATTGTGCGTGAGCCCGGCTCGGCTCTTTGTGTTTGTTCGTTTTGAATAGCGAAAGAGTGCACGCACTTTTAATAGCCGCTAATGTGTTGTCTATGTTTCATATTTGTTTTGTGTGTGCGTCGAGGTCGGTGGTCGATTATTTTCGGGGGTCCACCTCACACACACACACAAACACACCGATCGGTTGGGTCGTGCCCAGGCCAAATTGGTCAATAGGCTGTGTGCTGTGCCGTGCTGGCTGGTGGTCGTCGTCGACGGTTATCTGTCGCGATATCATCCAGCGGAGGAAGAAAGCATTCAATTTGATGTGTATTGTGCTATACATAATGGGTTTCATGCTAGGCGTGTATTTAAATTAATTAGAGAAAGGAAGGAAAGGTTTCGGGTGCGACATTGTGGAGGGAGCGCAACGGTGCGTTGAAGGGGGTTATGATGCATCGTTTATTATTTTTGTATTATTTTTTTATTATTTAAATTTGTTCATGTTTTGCATAGAATAAACTGGGATCAAAATGAGCAAAAAATGTATATATATATATTCCCACCAAATCGGAACCTATGTCTACATTTTTTGAGCAACACTCTTTAGAAATACTAAATTAAAATGGTTGAACAATGGTTATTAGAACTGTTGTTCTACAAGTTAGATAAATAAGATGTTACTATTTTCAATAAAGTTTTCTCTTTATTTGCTGATGCTTAAAAAAATCTAAATTATCAGTAAAGTCATATGTCATATTCGGAACAGTTTACAGATCATCAAATGTTTTCTAGGTCGTAGAAATTACATGATTGAACTCAATTATTCGGTTTAACTTTTATTCGATTTTTTTTTCATTTGATCTTTCGATTGATGTTTAAGTTTACTGCTATTTTTAACGTTTAATTGCGTTTTTTTACAGAAAAACATGGACATTTGAAATTTGCAAATTGAAAACATTTTTTTCTTACAGATATAAACAATCTTGGTTTTCACCAGGAGTGCATTTTTTCTACAAAAAATGGCATCAAGGGCTAAAACCAGTGATACTCAAGCTTTGTTATGCATTAACGAATTGTATTAATTGTATGATATTTGTTTTGTGACATTTTCAGTTAAATTCAGGTGTTCCACAATTATAGGAGGAACAATAACATCCTACAATTATTAAATAAGCCAGTTTAAGACAATGTTTTGATGCTCCTGATCAAAATAAGTATTAAAATGTAGTCCATTGTTGAAAACGAACTACTTTTACTAGTGGAATAGCAAGAGAATTGCCTAAACAAGGTCCCAAAATTAATAGGGTCGGCAGAATAGTTGTAATTGTTCACAAATTACTTCATCTTAAAATAATGTTATAAAACTTTGTCAAAAAAAGAATAAAATGTTGTGAGTTTTTGTCAAGTTTCACACATTTTGCTGTGCTGCATGATTAAATCAAATTCAAATCAATACAATGGCTAAAAAAGAAATTATGATGCAAAATTACTTTTTCAGTCATAGAAAAGTTACACACAAAATTCATCTAAGCTAAAATACACACTGAATAAACCTGCAAAAAATGGTTCGTTCTTAGGATAATTGCTTGATGATTATACTGAGAATACACATACAGTATATAAAAAAAGTACACCCCTTGGGCACTATGCATATTTTGTGATGAAACATGTAAACAATTTAAAGTTTGACAGAAACCTAGTACTACGTTTTGTTCAGAAACTCATGCCGAAATGCTACAAAAAGCTCATAAAAAGATGATTTCTATAAAAGGTTATATAACAAATACTATTACAAAAATAAAAAAGGTGCAAAAAAAGTTTGTACACCTTTAGAAAAATTAACATGAATAAAGTTATTTGTTGACAAATCACCATAAATTCAGTCTCCCAATTCCAAATAGGCATACAGACTGATTAAAAAAATAATTTGGGTCGAATATAAAGTTTACAAACTACTTAGTATAAAAGTTTATATAACTCTGGAAATTCTATATAAAACTTATCTTAACTTAATTTGCAAACTTTTAATTAAACTAAACGTCAATACATTATCAAAGAATTGTTGAATAAACATTTAAGAGTGTGTATAACACCGTTTTGGGGGTCTTTGTATCGCTAGAAAAGATTTTTCCACCTGCATCCGAACTGGTCTACGATTTACAAGTCAACCTATGTGGCATCGGAAAGGGCATACAATTTTCGTCTTTTTGATACTCATACATCTAGGTTTTCTAAAAAACCCACGTTTTTAAATCAGGAGGCAAAAAAACATTTTTTTTAAACTTCAAAAAAAAACAAATGGAATTTTAAGTGCAATCACCTGAAATCTATTTAAAATGCATTCCCCTGCGTTTAAAATAATTTTAAGCATGTTTGGGTTTAATTAAAAGACTCCTGAATTTGTATCAAAAAATCTTTCTTTTGCTAAAATTTTTGTTTCCGTCAAATCTTAAATTTTATGAAAATTAATGATTGCAAAATAACTGAACTAGCGAAAAATCCATTTTAAAAAACTTTTATCATTCAATGTTGAAACTAAAGCTTGTCATTTTTTTTTAAATTTACGTAACATTGGTAAAAACGTTTCTTATTCCACTATTAGGTGGGTGGTGCCTTCCTCACATTTACAAAGTTATAATGAAAATAAGTTTATGAAAAAAATATGTACCTGATACAGACTTTTCCAGAAAACATGCAGACTCTCATTTGAAGCAATGTGGCAACCGGGCGTTTCGCATCTGGCGCGACTCTCGCACGTAAACAAAAATACCCGGCCTTTTGAGGTAAGGCAAAAAATCACCCTTTTTTGTATCTACAAAAATCTTTTTCTTGGCATAACTTTTTAAATACCTAACTAGACAGAATAAAATTTAATAGGGTCTTAGGGGACCCCAAAACGAACAGAATAAGGCGGATCCGGCCAAAATCGGTTCAGTCAGTTCTGAGATAATCGTGTGGAAAAAAATCGTGTCTACACACATCCCCACAGACATTTGTTCAAAATTTGATTCTGAGTCGATAGGTATACGTGAAGGTTTATCTAGGAGGTGTATTTAAGAAGTTCATTTTTCAAGTGATTTTATAGCCTTGCCTCAGTGAGGTGTGCAAGGCAAAAATTGAACATTTGATATGACAAGGTAAGTTGTATATTATTTAAAGGTTTATCAAGCTTTTCCACGGTGAGACCAAACCATCTGAAATCTCCTAGCAAAATAGGTCATAAAATGCTTATACGAATACATTTGAGCATTTCATTATTTAACATTATTATATTTAGCTAGAAAAGTCAAAAGTTTCTTAATCATTTAAAGTCCATAAAAATAAGATGTTAATAAAACAAGTTCAAAAAAAAAATAATATTTAAAAAAATCCTGTACTTACAACAATTTCTCATTCTGTGGTTCCAACATTGTTATTTTTAAAAATTACAAAGTCTTAATTTGATCAAAAGTGCAAAACTTCAATGTATTCTGAGTAGTTTGCAATCAAGTTAACAAGTTTTAATTACAACAATTTAAATTGTGGACAGTATATATTTTGCCCTGATTTTTGCATAGATTGTAAAGAGGAAAGGGGACAAAAACATAAAATAAATTGTAATAAAAAAAATCATGTTTAGCCTCGAATTAAAATAATTGGATTATTTGAGAAATTCTATTGTTCCGCAAAATGTTTATTTTTTCCGCGAAAAATAAAATGTTCATCAAAACTTAGATAATTTGAAAACTAATGATTTCAAAACAACTGGGCTGGTGAAAAATTAATTTAAAAAACATTTTGTTTCAAAAATGTTGATGCCATGTGGCTTGCATTTATAAAAATAAATATTTTTTTATTGATTTAAATCGTTTAAAAATTTTAATTGAGATTCTACTAAAAGGTTAACGACCACAACAAAACTACTATCAACCGCTGGCATCACCATTGAAAGAACCGCTCTTTATACCTCTCTCTCTGTCCCTAACTCTCTTTCAATCTGTCACGGCGCGTTGCGTATGACCTGACCACACTAGCACCGTTTTTGAAATTGTGAAGCCGCGCGCGCTCACGCTTTTTGGAAACAATCCTAATGGCCTCACACTAGGGTGCCCAGCATATGGGACTTTTTCTCAAAAACTCGCTTCATAAGCTGATTATTGTTCCTTAAGCTATTGTAGGACTCTGGGCCAAATATGTGCAAAATCGGTCAACATTTACGCATTGATACTCGAAGGTGAAGTTTGAATGGGAAAAAATGAAAAAATGTATGGAAAACATAACTTTCTTACGGTTTGGCCTTATAAGGTATACGGTGCGCTACTTCCATCCAAATTTTCCCAAAAGTAAGATTCTTATTGAAAATTTTATGCTCTTTAACTTTGTAGAACAGACCAAAGCTGCAAAACTTGGTTCTGAAATGTTATTACCGATTTGAAAAAGTAATTTCTGCATGAAAATATTTTTTTTTCAACTTTAGGCAGGGTGTCATTTTTTTCTGGGCACCCTACCTCACACACACAGCACAATCGGTAGCCTTTG